>NW_022991341.1:0-34368 GCF_902827175.1 Gymnodraco acuticeps | reverse complement strand
TGTTGATGTAGAAGAGACATGAAGAAGAGGGGACACATGTTGATGTAGAAGAGACATGAGAAGAGGGGACACATGTTGATGTAGAAGAGACATGAAGAAGAGGGGACACATGTTGATGTAGAAGATACATGAAGAAGAGGGGACACATGTTGATGTAGAAGAGACATGAAGAAGAGGGGACACATGTTGATGTAGAAGAGAAGAGACATGAAGAGAGGGGACACATGTTGATGTAGAAGAGACATGAAGAAAGAGGGGACACATGTTGATGTAGAAGAGACATGAAGAAGAGGGGAACACATGTTGATGTAGAAGAGACATGAAGAAGAGGGGACACATGTTGATGTAGAAGAGACATGAAGAAGAGGGGACACATGTTGATGTAGAAGAGACATGAAGAAGAGGGGACACATGTTGATGTAGAGAGACATGAAGAAGAGGGGACACATGTTGATGTAGAAGAGACATGAGAAGAGGGGACACATGTTGATGTAGAAGAGACATGAAGAAGAGGGAACACATGTTGATGTAGAAGAGACATGAAGAAGAGGGGACACATTTTGATGTAGAAGAGACATGAAGAAGAGGGGACACATGTTGATGTAGTAGAGACATGAAGAAGAGGGCACACATGTTGATGTAGAAGAGACATGAAGAAGAGGGGACACATGGTGATGTGGAAGAGACATGAAGAAGAGGGGACACATGTTGATGTAGAAGAGACATGAAGAAGAGGGGACACATGTTGATGTGGAAGAGACATGAAGAAGAGGGGACACATGTTGATGTAGAAGAGACATGAAGAAGAGGGGACACATGCTGATGTGGAAGAGACATGAAGAAGAGGGGACACATGTTGATGTAGAAGAGACATGAAGAAGAGGGGACACATGTTGATGTGGAAGAGGACATGAAGAAGAGGGGACACATGTTGATGTGGAAGAGACATGAAGAAGAGGGCGGACACATGTTGATGTAGAAGAGACATGAAGAAGAGGGGACACATGTTGATGTAGAAGAGACATGAAGAAGAGGGGACACATGTTGATGTGGAAGAGACATGAAGAAGAGGGGACACATGTTGATGTTGAACAAGTGGATTTTGCCTCATAGGTGACCTTTTAAAAGACCGGTATAAGACGGGGAAAATGCACTCAACATACTCGTATTCCCTTCAAAACAGGACACATACTTACACTTCAAAATAAAAGCATTTCCTGTCAAACATTCCAACCTTAACTTTGTCAAGAAGCAAATAAACAAATTATTTTACTGCCTTAAATAAAAGAAGTTACAACAGGGACAGAAAATCAAGAGCAAGAGTCTGTCCAGATGTCTAAAGGGTTATTTCTGCTCCTTAAAACCACAGTGATGGGGAAAGTTCTCAGTCCCAGGGATTCAGTTTGAGATGAGAAAAACAGGAGCAGACAGATCATTGGAGTTAATTAAAACAGAAGGGAGGATTGGAGGTAGAACGGCAGCTGGTGTGAGGAGAGAATCTGGCAAAGACGAACTGAAACCTCTCGAGTCGACGGAGTGCAATAAAGACTCACAAACAGTCTGATAGAGACAAGAACCACATTATCCCCTAATCCTGAATGCTGATGGGCAAAATGTTGGTATTATTTCAACATTTAGGTCCTTCTCAACTATTGCTCTGAGACTACATTTAGAAAAATTCAAATTCTGGAAAAATATAATTGTTTTGGGAAAAAAAAAAATTCTGGGAAAAAAAGTTGATTTTTGGAAAAAATCTCATAAAAAAAAATGAAATTCTAAAATAAAAATGAAATTCTCAGAAAAAAGTCAAAATTTAAAAAAGTCATACGTCGAAGAAAAAAGTCTGAATATAAAATGTTTGTAACCTGATTACTTTCCGTCTCTGATAATCTTGTTACATGAAATCCATTACTCCCCATAGTTGTTTTAGGATTTTGAGTCAAACTAAGCTCCCAAATTGAACCAGATCTTAACATTTGACAACATATTGTTAAATCATGGTGTTTCCTTTCACCGAGCCAATCTATCCACTGATAAAGATAAGCTGTAGTTCCTTTGAAGCCCAACATTAGCCACCTTTAGCTTAGCGGTGGTGACGTGAAGTCATGTGACCGTGCTGTAGTTCCTTTGAAGTCCAACATTAGCTACCTTTAGCTTAGCGGTGGTGACGTGAAGTCATGTGACCATGCTGTAGTTCCTTTATAGCCCAACATTAGCCACCTTTAGCTTAGCGGTGGTGACGTGAAGTCATGTGACCGTGCTGTAGTTCCTTTATAGCCCAACATTAGCCACCTTTAGCTTAGCGGTGGTGACGTGAAGTCTGTGACCGTGCTGTAGTTCCTTTATAGCCCAACATTAGCCTCCTTTAGCTTAGCGGTGGTGATGTGAAGTCATGTGACCGTGCTGTAGTTCCTTTATAGCCCAACATTAGCCACCTTTAGCTTAGCGGTGGTGACGTGAAGTCATGTGACCGTGCTGTAGTTCCTTTATAGCCCAACATTAGCCACCTTTAGCTTAGCGTTGGTGACGTGAAGTCATGTGACCGTGCTGTAGTTCCTTGATAGCCCAACATTAGCCTCCTTAGCTTAGCGGTGGTGATGTGAAGTCATGTGACCGTGCTGTAGTTCCTTTATAGCCCAACATTAACCTCCTTTAGCTTAGCGGTGGTGACGTGAAGTCATGTGACCATGCTGTAGTTCCTTTATAGCCCAACATTAGCCTCCTTTAGCTTAGCGGTGGTGACGTGAAGTCATGTGACCGTGCTGTAGTTCCTTTATAGCCCAACATTAGCCACCTTTAGCTTAGCGGTGGTGACGTGAAGTCATGTGACCGTGCTGTAGTTCCTTTATAGCCCAACATTAGCTTTTTACTTTAAACATCATAAAGTGGTGTTAATATGTGGAGATTATTCTGCTGAACGAAACGTGCAATTATCTTTGCACCGTGTGAGTGTTTGGTGTGTGTGTGTGTGTGTGTGTGTGTGTGTGTGTGTGTGTGTGTGTGTGTGTGTGTGTGTGTGTGTGTGTGTCTGTGCTTCTTTCAGTATCTGCAATATCAACCTTTTATTTTTCCAAATTGTGAAAACGAGTGAAATGGAACGTGGCCTTTCAATTTCCTAAATGTTATTCGACTCGTCTCATTAGCGCATTTTGACACCCGTTGTGCACGAGTCGACCAGAGTGTTGGCATGTTGTCAGTCGTGCCTCTCGACTCTGAAGCATTACGGCTGCAGGACAGGGCTCCCTGCTGGTTTGAGGAAATGTGAGACGAGGCGGTCACCGGGTCGCTGCGTTGGAGCTAATGAGCAGGTAGACTGAAACCTGAATGACACTAAGGCACATGTGCCAAACTCGAGGCCCGGGGGCCAAATCAGGCCCGTGGTGGATTTAATTTCGGCCCGCAGGATAATTTCTAATTCCTATTAGATCTGGCCCGCCGGTATATTGCTCTCACACCTTCACTCCATCCTGAGGGTCTCCTCCGCTCAGAGCCTGAGCCCAAACATTGATGACCTTGCACCCAAGATGAGATGCCAAGTATCTGAACTAGCATCACAGAGCAGCACACTGAGTTCAATGGATGTTTCCTTCTGCACTTTCTCTCAGGACAACAGGGCAAGTTTGGTTTTCTCTTTGAGGGGAATAGTTTTGTTGAAGCTGTTGTTGGCCTGTGGGAAAATGTACTCATAACAAATGACTCTGGAGAAGCTGCAGATAGAGCCATAAGAAATGAATGCAACTGATTATTTAATGTTTAATGTTGTTTTTACAGGTAATCACTTCGCTTTGTTAGTTCCAGGTTTAATATGTGCAATAAGTTCATTTCAATAAGTTTTGCAATAAACATTGAACCAGTCGACGAGTACCCATTTTTAAATGTTGGCCCACTGTGTATTTGAGTTTGACCCCCCTGCACTAATGGAAGAGGAAGGGTATGGATGAGTAGATAACGATGGTCAGTCGGATGTTTGATGAGCACCAATGGTTAGGAACAGAAAACGTTATTTATTCAACATTTCACACGAGAGAAACCGACAGCCAAAGTGCTAAACATGAGGTCCCAAACCATTGGATGACCACCTGGTAATGGAGAGTCCTAAAACCCCAGAACAACTTTGCATTTTTCCACTTATGGTTTTGTCTTAAAGTTAAAGTTTTTTGTTTATTTTATTTTTTAACGATTGTCGTTATTTTCTCTCAGTTCATCTACAACAGAAAAGCTACCTCTTTAATTCAATACAGTCACTTTTTAAAACAAATATACTGCTACTTTTTTGACCATGGTGTACTTTTGTTTTTCAATCATTTTGTTCTCTTATTATTAATAACGTGTGCATACCTAGTCATTTTAAATAGTTTGATGTGTAAATCTATTCTCCTCACTTCCTCTGATGTCGTAATATTGTACATTTAACACACTCTTATATTTACCAAATCTACATTTTAAACAGCCCTTGCTGGCAATAAGAGTAGGACAGAGGTTTGTACTTTGACTCAAGAGATAATAATATTGTACATTTTGAGTGTTCTATATCATCTAATCATGTGTAAATCTCTCATAAATTAGTCTCTACTGTTTTACATTACATTACATTGCATTTAGCTGACGCTTTTATCCAAAGCGACTTACAATAAGTACATTCGACCAACAAGATACAACCTTGAAGAAAACAGAATCATAAAGTACATCAGGTTTCATAGAGCAAAAACATTTCAAGTGCTACTCAACTGGCTTTAGGTAAGCCAGTCCTATATTAGTATATAAGTGCTTTGTTAATAGTTCTATCGCTCGAAAGTGGAGTCGAAAGAGATGAGTTTTCAGTCTGGAAGGTGTGTAAGCTATCTGCTGTCCTGATGTCAATGGGGAGCTCATTCCACCATGTTGGAGCCAGGACAGCAAACCCACGTGTTTTTGCTGATGGGAACTTGGGTCCCCCTCACAGCGAGGGCGCAACGAGCCGTTTGGCTGATGCAGAGCGTAGTGCACGCGCTGGGGTGTACGGTTTAACCATGTCCTGGATGTACGAAGGGCCAGATCCATTCGCAGCATGGTAAGCAAGTGTTGCGCTGCTTCTATCTTCTCTACTTGTGTCTTTCTAAAGTACTTCAGCTGCTCTTTCTGCAGCAGCAGTTTGGTGAAGATGTTCTGCTTCCTTAATAGAGTTAAGGAGCTAAACTGTTTTGAAGTCGATAAATAAAATGGTTGTTTAAAACAATGACACTGGTTGACCTCACTGCAGGCAAAAGGTGGATTGAATTAATTAATTAATTAATTTGTCTGGTCTGGCCTCAACACAGGTTAAGTGGTGTTCCTGTCTTAGTGCTACATATCCGTTTTAGAAAAGAATACTGACATAAATATCTGATTCTCAATCTCAGTTAGATTTTGGTAGCCAAGAAGCATAATGGGCATTGAGGTGCTGTATATAGGAACACTTTTTCTTAGTACACAAGTCTTCACAAACGTGCTATGCTTTGGGATTAACATTTATTGTTCACCAACAAACATTGAAAAAGTTTAAATGAACGTTGTGAAGTCTTTACATATTGCTAATTAGCTGTGTAGCATCTGTGGATGTTCTGTGTGCTTGTAAGACTTGTCAAGTGCTTTGAGGTACTGTACATCACCCTTACTTAAATACTTAAAGATACTTGTAGTAGTATGTACTTGTAGTATACTCTATTCAACTTCCACTGGCTCCCGGTCAAGTCCCGCATCACCTACAAACTCCTCCTCCTCACCTACAAGTCCCCTCCATGCCCTCTCCCCTCAGACCCTCACAGATCTCCTCCACCCATACATCCCGTCCCGCACCCTTCGATCCTCAGACTCCGGTCTGCTCTACATTCCCCATTCACGCCTCCGCACCTTCGGGGACCGTGCCTTCAGTGTCGCTGCCCCCCCCCCTCTGGAACTCCCTCCCTGCAGAAATCCGCAAACGCCCCTTCTCTCAACATTTTCAAATCAACCCCTAAAACTCATCTGTTCAACATCGCCTTCCAACAATAACTCACCCCCCCCCCCCCCAGTTACACTTCCATTTCTGCCCCCTGTTTTATGTTTATGTTTTTTATGTCTTGTCCTTGTATGTTTCTTTGTAAAGCGACCATGAGGTTATGAAAGGCGCTATATAAATTCAAGTTATTATTATTATTATTATTATAAGTGTGTATACAGTAAAGTACTGTACATGCACTTACATGTTATAGACACACTTTAGTCAATAAAGATACACTACAGTTTAAATGATGTAAAGAAAGCCCCTAACCCTAACCCTGGACTCGTCAGTGGAAAACACATTTTACAATCGAGCCCCAGCTACTGTATGAACTTGACTTGGAACTGCAAGTGTAAGTATACAATGCATCCCAGATATCTAATCTAAATCTAATCTGGACCTGTGAGAGCGCAATATACAGTCCCCTCCAGAACTATTGGAACAGCGAGGCCAATTGCTTTATGTTGGCTGTACACCGAAAACAATGTCATCAAAAGATGAATAAGAGACAAAAGGTCAGTATTTCAGCTTTTCAAAAAGGTGTGTTTAAACAAAAGGTTCCATCTTCTCAGTTGTTTAACAGATCTAGATACCTAGAATTAAAAGCTGAAATACTGACCTTTTTGTCTCATATTCATCTTTTGTGAATTGTTTTCAGTGCACAGCAAAAGTAAAGCAAAAGGCCTCGCTGTTCCAATAGTTTTGGAGGGGACTGTATATGTTTAGGGGCAACGCTGGGGTCTGTGTGAACCATTTGCAAAACCTTCCAAAGTTGTTGTTTCTTCGAGAGGCTATAACTTATGATACAGGCTTTGATGTGAACATGTGTGCCAGTCGTCTTAGTGCATGTTATCACATCATTTCCTGTGGGACCTCTCACATGAGGTTTTGCAATAAAATATGAGTTTGCAGACCAGATACCCTCAGAGATGATTCCTCCCTGGGAAAGGTCTAAGTGTAGTGTGTGACCCTGTGTCGGCCATGTTGTGTGAAATTGAAAGCGACTTCTGGATGACAAGTCAGCGAGGTGTGAAACACTACAGCGACCTGACAACGTTAGAAGTCGTGTTCGCCTGAATCTGGCTTTACTTTCAGTCCCATGACACTTTCTTTTGACTTATTTTGTACTTACCTCCCCTTAGAAAGTCTCTTGCACATGTTCAGATGAATGTGACGTTGCTTTCAAGATGATGGATTATATAAGTGCTGCTTCCCTTAGAAAGATTAGGTTCCAAAAAGCGTTTATGATAATGCTAGGGTGCCACATTTGACAGTTAATTACAGAAAAGCTATCGATGGAATGGGTCAAACTGACAGCAAATATGGGTTTAGAAAAAGACCAAAGATGTTATTGTCATATGCAAAATAGCTAGAGCGTAATTGCTGGAAATGCATCGAATACTGCAAGTGATGAAAGTGAATGAACTGTCCTTAAAAAACTAAATAAAACGTTTCTTGAAGCTTTTCTGACATATTGAGGGTTAGAGACCAATAATACGAGGACAATGGTTGACCCAAATATTTGAGAGCACAAGACTTTGGATGGCTAAACTTTCCCCGGTAAAGAAAATTAAAAATGAACAAGAGAAGGAGAGGTTAAAAGACAGCGAGCTGGACGTCCGAGAAATCAGCAGAAGAAGACAGACAGGAAGTAAACACTAAAGGGAACAGCAGAAGACAGCCAGGAAGTAAACACTAAAGGGAACAGCAGAAGAAGACGGACAGGAAGTAAACACTAAAGGGAACAGCAGAAGAAGAGAGACAGTAAAAAGTAAAGGGAACAGCAGAACAAGATGGACAGGAAGTAAACACTAAAGGGAACAGAAGAAGACAGAAAGGAAGTAAACACTAAAGGGAACAGAAGAAGACAGAAAGGAAGTAAACACTAAAGGGAACAGCAGAGGAAGACAGGAAGTGCACACTAAAGGGAACAACAGAAGAAGACATAGAGGAAGTCAACACTCAAGGGAACAGCAGAAGAAGACATAGAGGAAGTCAACACTCAAGGGAACAGCAGAAGAAGACAGACAGGAAGTACACACTAAAGGGAACAGCAGAAGAAGACAGATAGGAAGTGAACACTGAAGGGAACACAGTGTGGACTCTGTCAGTGTTTAAAAACTGGTTAATGCAAAAGAAAATCTGCAGTCCAAATGCAACATTGATATTATTAGGGTCAGACACCAGGCCTACGGTCAAATGTTGTGTTCACAAAAAGCAATACATTAAAAACGTAGGGTGCCTCATTAAGGAAAACAGGACACAAAAGGAAAAGTATGTCTTCCGGTTCCCTTTCTCAAGACCTCTGCACTTATTTTGTGACATTCCTTGCAGGTGTTTTTTGACAGACAGTCGAATGGTCCTAAGGCAGTCCCAGGGTGAAGGTGTCACAACACAGCAGCTCCATTCAGACTCTCTCCAAAACACTGAGGAGCGATGGTGGCTGGACATTAAATATTTGATGAGCTTCAGTCTGCTGGCAGGAACACTCTCTGGGGCTTTCTACTGGACTGAACACTAACACAGAGTAAACCTCTCCACCAGGACCAGTGTCTGTTTCACTGCAAGCAAGTAAACATCCATAACATTCCCCTGTTTGCAACTTACAAATGATGTATCACTTGTATATAGACCCTTATGGCACTACTTCTATTCTATTTTATTGTATTTACTTGCACTATTTTATCTGTGTTATTGTGTTGCTCTGTTGGAGGAGCCTGGGACCTCAGATTTTCATTGACATATCTACACTGTAGCTCTGTACGAATGCAAATATAAGCCTTGCATCTTGAATCAATATCTTATTCATACTAATACACTTGTCAAGGCTCATTCTTGTAGGATATTTAAAACTGTGAGCTCCACTTCTTTAAAACCGTCCAAATTAAACTCTAGGCTCTGATTCCTTTGCCTTCCTGATTTATGTACTTCTTCCATAAAATTAAACAAACAAATAAACAAAAAGGATCAGTGTAACGTGAGGTCTAAGACCGAAGCTATATCAGAATATGTAATTTAATACAAATTCATAAATAGAAAGAATATATTAAGACCGAAAATATTTAATTTATAATCAACACAAAAGATTGCTCTAACAACATTATTGTGTATATTCTAATGTACACAATAGATGTGTTGTCCATCTTGCACAGCTGGAGAGGGCATGTCTATATAGGTCTTGTTTGTGTGTGTGTGTGTGTGTGTGTGTGTGTGTGTGTGTGTGTGTGTGTGTGTGTGTGTGTGTGTGTGTGTGTGTGTGTGTGTGTGTGTGTGTGTGTGTGTGTGTGTGTGTTTGTAAAGAAAAAACACCAGAGCGAAAAACTGGCTTTCACTAACAGTTGATCTTAAACCACAGATATGTCAATGGACAATTGAAGTCACAGGCTCCTCCAACAGAGCAACATGAATATATATATATATGACATAGAACAAATAAAACAGATCAAATATTGCAAGAGAATGTTTTGACATGTGCAAAAATATAAATAGTGCAAGAAGAGTCTATACAAGTAAATGGAATATGATATATTAGATACATAAATTGTAAGTTGCAAACAGATGAATGTTATGGATGTTGTTTCAAAAGTTCAGGTGTCTGATGGCCTGTGGGATGAAACTGTCTCTGAGTCTGGTGGTTTAGACCTGATCTATCATGTCATTCTCCCTTTCTGTGATTCCTTCTTTCACTTTGCTCCATCAGTTCCTCACTCGGTCATCATTCCCCTCTGTGTGTGAATGTATTCGAGCTGACAGACTCTCCTCGCCCATTAGCTCTTTCATGCGTTCTGCTCCCCGACTGTGTTTACTATAGACCAGAATCAGCAGGCTGCGACCTCAACACACTGCCAAGGAGACTTGAGACTGGTGGCAAATAAGTCCTATGATGATATAATAATCTGTGAATGCTTGATTACACCGGTGCCATGAACTTCCCAGCACATGTGTTGGAGGAAGGTGGGAGAATCTGAATCAGAGCGTCGCCATGTGAGCTTTTGTTTTGCTCCACACATTCCTGTATAGGTTTGTTCCTGGAGTGACAAAGAGCTGCAATTTAGTTCATGGGAAGGTGGACAGGAGCATGACAATGCAGGAATATGTGAGGAAAACCGTCACATGACTTCACATCACCACCGCTAAGCTAAAGGTGGCTAATGTTGGGCTATAAAGGAACTACAGCACGGTCACATGACTTCACGTCACCACCGCTAAGCTAAAGGAGGCTAATGTTGGGCTATAAAGGAACTACAGCACGGTCACATGACTTCACGTCACCACCGCTAAGCTAAAGGTGGCTAATGTTGGGCTATAAAGGAACTACAGCACGGTCACATGACTTCACGTCACCACCGCTAAGCTAAAGGTGGCTAATGTTGGGCTATAAAGGAACTACAGCACGGTCACATGACTTCACGTCACCACCGCTAAGCTAAAGGTGGCTAATGTTGGGCTATAAAGGAACTACAGCACGGTCACATGACTTCACGTCACCACCGCTAAGCTAAAGGAGGCTAATGTTGGGCTATAAAGGAACTACAGCACGGTCACGTGACTTCACGTCACCACCGCTAAGCTAAAGGTGGCTAATGTTGGGCTATAAAGGAACTACAGCACGGTCACATGACTTCACGTCACCACCGCTAAGCTAAAGGTGGCTAATGTTGGGCTATGAAGGAACTACAGCACTACTTGGACTATGCTCTCAGTGTACTCTATTTGCATTTGAGGATACATCTTCCTGACAGGCACATATAGAGTAGAACATGAAAATTATCCATAAGGACAGTTTCATAAGTCATTGTACTCACACTAATCTCTACATCTCACCTTTAACCTCTGATATCCAGCTAAATCATGATGTTAACATTTTCATGAAGGTCAGCTTCTTTAATCCTCAATCCCTTATCTTTAATCCTTATAATTTCTGCTTTGTCACATTCAATAATGTGTCTTTTGAAAAGGTCAAAAAGGAGGACTCTTTAATATCACTGATGTGCAACAACACTGCCTGTAAATAAACCTAAATCAAAATATAATATTATTTTGAAAAGCTTTTTTAGTCTGATGCTTCAATTAATTTTAAACAGACAGTTCAACAAAAGGATACCCAAAAAATGTAATTTTATCATTTAAATATTGAATTGTTCTCTCTTAGTAAGATCCCATGTTCAATACAATTGTGGTCTTACCTTGACTTGAAGATGAAGTCCATTTGCCTATCCTTCTGGACAAAAATCTCTATTACTTTTTTGTAAAAGTCCTCCTTATCTTCTTGTAGTTTCAAAAGTCTATCATAAATCTAAATGATGGATTTATGATTCGAAAATTATAAAAGTAGGGTAGACATGTGGATATTATCCGGCTGAACAAAACGTACATTTATCTAACAGCTACGTTTCCCACAGATCTTATTTTGAGCTATTTTCTAAAATCCTATGGAGAAATCTCATTGCTTTTTTGTGGAGGGAAGCCATGCGCAGCTTACTTCCTGGTTTTAGGACGCGTCTCTCTCCTCCTCTTCACCTGCTCTTCACACACCACACTTTTCGCGGCACACGTACTTACAGCCAATCAGCTCTGAATGATGTGAGATGACGTATGGTGGGGATGGCAGCTCTATGCCCCTATGGTCATTATTGTTTGCCACACACATTAAATAGGAAAATACTCTGACTGCAAGCACAGTGTAGTTTTTACAGTCACCGTTCACTTAGACAGTGAGAGGGAGGGGCAGGATCGGGTTTTGTCCCACATGGCTCTAAACAGCTCAATAGGCCCACACTGTAGACACTAATTAGAAGAACACAGACTAAAACAGCAATGAGACGAATCAGATGATTAAACATGATCTTAAAATATATTTTATATATTTCTTAATTTATTTTTTGCATTTTGTTGTAATCATTATTTTAATACTTTCTGCTGACACTAGGTGGGGCTGTGCCCCTAATGACCAGTCGCCACTGATTGGTCATCTCCAAGCAGTTGATATACACCTGAACATCAGCAGGAGAGGACTCTTTAAAGTAGAGACACTACATACTGATATACACCTGAACATCAGCAGGAGAGGACTCTTTAAAGTAGAGACACTACATACTGATATACACCTGAACATCAGCAGGAGAGGACTCTTTAAAGTAGAGACACTACATACTGATATACACCTGAACATCAGCAGGAGAGGACTCTTTAAAGTAGAGACATTACATACTGATATACACCTGAACATCAGCAGGAGAGGACTCTTTAAAGTAGAGACACTACATACTGATATACACCTGAACATCAGCAGGAGAGGACTCTTTAAAGTAGAGACACTACATACTGATATACACCTGAACATCAGCAGGAGAGGACTCTTTAAAGTAGAGACACTACAATACTGATATACACCTGAACATCAGCAGGAGAGGACTCTTTAAAGTAGAGACACTACAATCTGATATACACCTGAACATCAGCAGGAGAGGACTCTTTAAAGTAGAGACACTACTGTACATACTGATATACACCTGAAAATCAGCAGGAGAGGACTCTTTAAAGTAGAGACACTACATACTGATATACACCTGAACATCAGCAGGAGAGGACTCTTTAAAGTAGAGACACTACATACTGATATACACCTGAACATCAGCAGGAGAGGACTCTTTAAAGTAGAGACACTACATACTGATATACACCTGAACATCAGCAGGAGAGGACTCTTTAAAGTAGAGACACTACATACTGATATACACCTGAACATCAGCAGGAGAGGACTCTTTAAAGTAGACAAACTACATACTGATATACACCTGAACATCAGCAGGAGAGGACTCTTTAAAGTAGAGACACTACATACTGATATACACCTGAACATCAGCAGGAGAGGACTCTTTAAAGTAGAGACACTACATACTGATATACACCTGAACATCAGCAGGAGAGGACTCTTTAAAGTAGAGACACTACATACTGATATACACCTGAACATCAGCAGGAGAGGACTCTTTAAAGTAGAGACACTACATACTGATATACACCTGAACATCAGCAGGAGAGGACTCTTTAAAGTAGAGACACTACATACTGATATACACCTGAACATCAGCAGGAGAGGACTCTTTAAAGTAGAGACAACTACATACTGATATACACCTGAACATCAGCAGGAGAGGACTCTTTAAAGTAAGAGAGATCTACTACATACTGATATACACCTGAACATCAGCAGGAGAGGACTCTTTAAAGTAGAGACACTACATACTGATATACACCTGAACATCAGCAGGAGAGGACTCTTTAAAGTAGAGACACTACATACTGATATACACTGAACATCAGCAGGAGAGGACTCTTTAAAGTAGAGACACTACATACTGATATACACCTGAACATCAGCAGGAGAGGGACTCTTTAAAGTAGAGACACTACATACTGATATACACCTGAACATCAGCAGGGAGAGGACTCTTTAAAGTAGAGACACTACATACTGAATATACACCTGAACATCAGCAGGAGAGGACTCTTTAAAGTAGAGACACTACATACTGATATACACCTGAACATCAGCAGGAGAGGACTCTTTTAAAGTAGAGACACTACATACTGATATACACCTGAACATCAGCAGGAGAGGACTCTTTAAAGTAGAGACACTACATACTGATATACACCTGAACATCAGCAGGAGAGGACTCTTAAAGTAGAGACACTACATACTGATATACACCTGAACATCAGCAGGCAGAGGACTCTTTAAAGTAGAGACACTACATACTGATATACACCTGAACATCAGCAGGAGAGGACTCTTAAAGTAGAGACACTACATACTGATATACACCTGGAACATCAGCAGGAGAGGACTCTTTAAAGTAGAGCACTACATACTGATATACACCTGAACATCAGCAGGAGAGGACTCTTTAAAGTAGAGACACTACATACTGATGATATACACCTGAACATCAGCAGGAGAGGACTTTAAAGTAGAGACACTACATACTGATATACACCTGGACATCAGCAGGAGAGGACTCTTTAAAGTAGAGACACTACATACTGATATACACCTGAACATCAGCAGGAGAGGACTCTTTAAAGTAGAGACACTACATACTGATATACACCTGAAACATCAGCAGGAGAGGACTCTTTAAAGTAGAGACACTACATACTGATATATACACCTGAACATCAGCAGGAGAGGACTCTTAAAGTAGAGACACTACATACTGATATACACCTGGACATCAGCAGGAGAGGACTCTTTAAAGTAGAGACACTACATACTGATATACACCTGAACATCAGCAGGAGAGGACTCTTTAAAGTAGAGACACTACATACTGATATACACCTGAACATCAGCAGAAGAGGACTCTTTAAAGTAGAGACACTACATACTGATATACACCTGAACATCAGCAGGAGAGGACTCTTTAAAGTAGAGACACTACATACTGATATACACCTGAACATCAGCAGAAGAGGACTCTATAAGCAACATCACAGGATCAATAATCAATACAACTGTTGACTCCAAGTAGCAAAACGGAGTGTGTGTGTGTGTGTGCGACTGTGCGTGTGTGTGTGTTAAGCATCTTGAACATATGCCATCTGTTAAATAAAGTAATCCATCATGTAAAAAGTCGCTGATTGCATGGTTGTGTTTGTGTGAGAGAGAGAGTGACAGTGAAGAAGCATTATTCTGGAATTCAAAGAACTGAGCTTCCTTCACATTACTACCATGACTAGAGGGACAAACATCTTTATTAACGTGGAAGCTGAGTTGAATTGTTTAGTTTCACGACATAAAGTTGATGTATTCATTCTGCATAACACAACTCTGTATTGTCTGAGGCTGTGCGCTCTGCCCTGTAGTATTATGTATAAAGTAGATACATGAGGATTAGTTTGCTTGGTTTGTGCGGGGCTGACTTAGCTTTAAATGTCCTGCTGATGAATTGTTTCTGACGGCTGCCCCTATGGCTGAAGCGTATGTTTTATTGTATTGTTCAGCGGGTAATCCTGAAGGTCATGATGCTATCTCTGACCTCTCTGTTAGGACGACCTTCACTCTGTCAACATGTACATTAACTCATCAGCCTCTTTTTGTCACTGTGTGGATGAATTCTGCAAAGGTTAAAGAGGCCTATCGTGCTATGTTGTTGGTTTCCCTTTCCTGTAGTGTGTTATATAGATTTTAGTGCATGTAAATGATCTGCAAAGGCTAAAATCCCTAGCCTAGTTTCTCTCCAACACACTCTGGAAAAGCAGCAGAAAACATAAATGTATAGGACAGGGGAGGACTCTTTAAAGTAGAGACACTACATACTTATATACACCTGAACATCAGAGAGAACTCTTTAAAGTAGAGACACTACATACTGATATACACCTGAACATCAGCAGGAGAGGACTCTTTAAAGTAGATACACTACATACTGATATACACCTGAACATCAGCCGGAGAGGACTCTTTAAAGTAGAGACACTACATACTGATATACACCTGAACATCATCAGGAGAGGACTCTTTAAAGTAGAGACACTACATACTGATATACACCTGAACATCAGCAGGAGAGGACTCTTTAAAGTAGAGACACTACATACTGATATACACCTGAACATCAGCAGGAGAGGACTCTTTAAAGTAGAGACACTACATACTGATATACACCTGAACATCAGCCGGAGAGGACTCTTTAAAGTAGAGACACTACATACTGATATACACCTGAACATCAGCAGGAGAGGACTCTTTAAAGTAGAGACACTACATACTGATATACACCTGAACATCAGCAGGAGAGGACTCTTTAAAGTAGAGACACTACTCACTGATATACACCTGAACATCAGCAGGAGAGGACTCTTTAAAGTAGAGACACTACATACTGATATACACCTGAACATCAGCCGGAGAGGACTCTTTAAAGTAGAGACACTACATACTGATATACACCTGAATATCAGCAGGAGAGGACTCTTTAAAGTAGAGACACTACATACTGATATACACCTGAACATCAGCAGGAGAGGACTCTTTAAAGTAGAGACACTACTCACTGATATACACCTGAACATCAGCCGGAGAGGACTCTTTAAAGTAGAGACACTACTCACTGATATACACCTGAACATCAGCAGGAGAGGACTCTTTAAAGTAGATACATGTGCTTTAAAGAGTCCAGCAGTAAACAGAAATGATTTATCCTCAATTGTATGAGCCACGTTACGATTATAAATCTGTCCACAACTATGTTTTATGTATTAAAAGTCCCCCCCTTCATAATAAAAGTGATTTTGTCAGTGTTTTAACTTTGCTCTCCTGTCTGCAGGGACTCTCTGCATGTATGGTCACATGAACGTCAGCGCTGCAGGCCAGATGCCGGTGATGGAGGAGCTTGTCAGTGAGAGGTGAGCCCTATTCAGCTTTTATGACGGATAACACTGTGACCTGGATGATGTTAGCATGTCACGAAACCTCAATCATTGCGGCCTAAGCTGTCTACTACCGGCATATTTTTCAGGTGTGTTTTTCACTGTGATATCATTTGTGGTAGTCAGTCAGGACAACTTTCGCAGCCTATGTATTGACTAATATACACCTGAGAGCCGGTATTACAAACAACCCCCCCCCCCCCTTATCACCTGAATCTCCTCTAGAGCACCATTGAGTTCTTTGTAACCAAATGTCTCTCAGAGGGGCGTGGGGAGGGGCTCCTTATTTTCATCTGAAGTAACAGACAGAGAATCAGCACTTTGGAAACAGGGCTGAAACAGAGGGGATTATGGGTAATGCTGCAATGATCTGTTTGGAGTTTCAGCCAATCAGAGACAGGCTCTGGATTTATCTGAGACCTGGGATATATTGATGAGAAACAGTATGATAGGGGACCTTTAACCCAAACATGAAACTCCATCAAAATGTCTCTCACACTTTCCATGAACTGTTCTGACAATAAGCTCTGACGTATTCGGTTCTCGGTTCCAGACGAGTGATTCATTGGTTCAAATGGGATCTGGTTTGCGGGCTCACACTTGACACATGTCAAATCAAATTGTATTTTGGAAGACCCAATGCTGAAAATCACACATTTATCTCTAGGGTTAATCTGCGACATATAAGACCTTTGACCTCAGAGTTATTTTTACCAAGAGATGGGCGGCAATAGAAAAAAAAAAACAATATAGCGCCTTTTTTAAGTCTTCACATATCTGAAATCTACAGGAGGGATTATTGCAAATCTTTGCAATTTATTTCCTCGTTTCATGTTTTCATGGTGGTTCCCTGCAACGCCTCTGACGTTAAGAGAGGTAGATCCAGTGACTGAGGCAACACTGCAAAAACTTCAATTCTTGCCAAGTATATTCGTCTAGTTTCTAGTCAGAGTAGGTGTTTACATTTGATATAACACCTGATTACCTAAAAGGAACAATGCAGTGAGATATAGGGTCTTGTTTTTAGACAATGCACCTTAAGGTTCTTGTTGAGTCAGACTCTTGAAAACATCTTATTTTGAGTTGGATCTCAGAGGAAACAAGTTTGTTGTTTTAGCATATCACAGGGTTTTTAAGCTTCTGTGTTATTTGCACAAGATTATTACGTTCCCTACTGGGCTAGGGAACCAAAGGGAAGCAACACAACCAGAATGGGATTGGTAATAATTATAAGTGGTTTTATTATAAATAGCAGCGGTAAACAAAATGGCAGGCATGCAGCCTGGAACAACGAAAAAAGGCCAAAAGGGCACAGGTTGACAAATAACCAAACAAAGGGAGGACTCTAAAAAGGGAGCCTGTTTACATACAAAAAAATAGATAATAACGGAACTAAATAGAAACTAAAACCCTCACTATAAAAGTGGTACAGACTAACACAGGGAATATATACAAAACACACAGCTAAACTAAAGGCAACAGTCACAAAACGACTCTAAACACTATGTAATCTACTCTAACCTCTAACTAAGCTACTCTAGGCACTACTAACACACAATATCACACTACCAGACACAGACCACACAAGTTAACCACAGAACGAGAGTAAGTAGCGAGAGGCGTCTGTTCACTCAACAGACCCCTCCAGAGCGATGATTGTCCCCAGCTTGGTAGTCGTCTCCAGCAGGTGTGCGCCGGCTGTGCGCTGCGATTGGAGAACGTCGGGCCCGGCGTGCTCCAATCAGTGTCCTCGGAAGTGGACCAGGAGATGACAGCCAATCACGTTGGGGCAACCACACAGCTCATTTACATTATCACACACACAGCTGCAGACAATCCCGGACAGGTTACCGAGCAAGCAGGAACAGCAGCCGTAACAAAGATGGATAATGTTCTTTCAATAAATACATCTTACTTGATTTTAGAAAACACATTTTTATTGGAAAATCACCAACGAACATCAGAAAACAGACATTTCTGGCTTATTTTGTACAACCTTTGACCCTGGTCTCATGTATCTAAATATCCCATCCTATTTCATGAAATCTTACCATGCACAATTCCTCTTGTTCTATTGGCAGATTCTAACAAGGCTGACACACCTTGTTTTCATAGTTGTTTTACTTGATTGTTGAGCAGCATTGCACAGCGTTTCGTTTACATATTGCTTTTCATTCTGGTTGCTCCTTTAATTTGACATCCTTCCGTTTATATACGGTTCCAGAGTCTCACACGTACTGATCTAAAGAACTCTTTATCTGGAGGAAAAGACAGAGATGGCTGCTGCACACCGTAATAATCAGTCTCAGAGGTTTGCACATCAAAAACAAATTCCCTGCCCCGGTTCCCTTCAAGGGCATCTCCTCAGATTGGAGGCTGAGGAAACAATATGCAGCGTGGGATTCCTCTGCCTCTGTAGTTATCTCCCCCTCAGGCTTGTTGGTTTGATTGAAGCAGGGAAACAATTGGGTGGTCTTTTTCTAACGGCTTATGAATGTAAAGAGTCGTTTTATAGCTTTCCTCTGCCTAGCTAGCGTTTATTTATTTGTTATCCCTGTGGGCGAGAGAGACATATTTGAATTTCTTTTTAAATCATTACTGTGAAGGCACAGTTAGACCACTCTTTTCCTGACTGCTTGTTTTGACTCACAGGCTGATAAGAAAAAGGAAAAAGATGCATAAAGGTGAGAAGATATATCCCAGTGTGTGCGGGCAGAAGGATTCACCTTCAACGAATCCAAGGGTGTACCACAGGGATCGGTTCTAGGCCCATTTATCAACCTTAATCAAAGTGTTTTAAATGCAAATGTCCCTTTCATGCTGACGATACAGTGATATATTGCTCTGCGTCTGCCCCAAATCAGGCTGTTTGTGAGCTCCAGACTGCTTTTAACACTTAGAACATACCCTTTGTGACTTGCAACACGTCTTAAATGCTGACAAGACAAAGCTCATGTTGTTCTTTAAAAGCAAAATCTAAACAATTGAACCTCTGCTCTATCACCGCTTTGCAGGCTCTTATAAGGAATCTGTGTCTCAATACAAATAGCTATGGGCGGTGGGGAGACACTATGGACGCGCTCGTGAACTGTCAATGGGGGGGGGGGGTACTCTGTGTGTGGACCTCTGTGTAGCCTGTCAGCGCAACTTACATGATGCCGTTTAGACAATATAATAATAAAGGGCGGTGCCGGCCGTCAGCGAACCGATCCGGCCTTTCTGCGCGATTGACACTCAATTGCGGGACACCTTGTCACCCTACACACACACACACACACACACACACACACACACACACACACACACACACACACACACACACACACACACACACACACACACACACGCTTCAAATCAAGTTGTATAAATGCTTGACCTACGTTTTTTTATCATAATTACTGAAATCTGCCTAACTTGCAACTGATAACACTGGCAATGATTTGATATTTATTGGACTATTAAAACAAAATCATGCTTCAAATAAGTGGGGGTACCCCCGCGTCCAACGCCCACTACACCACTGCTTCAAACCCTATGCTTGTTCTGTAGACTAAACCATTTGCTTGTCCTTATTTAAAAGACTGTTCTTGGTGTTTTTTCACTTTATGTCCTTCGGAAAGCACAGGAACTCATCGTCTTTGCTTCGAGGACTTGTTTGTTGGACTAACTTACCCCGAAGAGCACACTGAGCTGCAGAAAAGGGCTGTATCTCATATTGAGTTATATCGAGTAAACATATATTTCTGTGGGACGTAACGTCTCTGGGAACTTCACTCCAGCACGGACACATTTTCATCATTTGGAATAATTGCTTGATTTCCAGGAAGTTCGAGAACATGATAAAATACCTGCAGATAGCAAAACAGTACACTAATACAACTTTTTAAATTTTGAATTTCCGAAGAATTAGAGGACACAATCAGTCTGTCTGAGTCAGGGAATGATGTAAGTTATGTATCATGGTGTCTGTATAAGCATCTGTAAAATGTAAAATATCTGTTTCCTGACAAGTAAAACACCTCAATCTCGGCAGCTCTTGTTTCTAGTCTCTATCGTAAAGTTACCCAGAATGTATACAGTAAATGTATACATTTATTCAGACGAAGACACAACAGGAACCAGCTGCAACATGAGCTGAAACCCTCTGATCAGATTGAAAAGCTTCTTAATCTGTCTGTAGATCCTCTGTGTGAAGCTGTTCTGATTGTGACCATGATATGTTCTCTGTTATTGTTTTTGATTTGTTTCTGTAACCGTGCTGATGTATATCTTGGCCAGGACTCCCAGAGTTTTAATCTCAATGAGATTTCTCCTGGGTTAAATAAATGCTAACATAAATGCCGAACTGTACTTACAGGATGCAAAGATATGAGATCAGAAAATGGTAACTAAATACAGACAGAAGAAAAGTTCTCTACAGTAATCATATTTTGCCTTTCCCAACTTTTACTTATCTAATAATTTCATCGTTATCTTGACGACAACTTTCCCCTTTCTACCAATTATAACCATGACAGTGATACGAGAGCGTAAGCACCCCTCAACAATTAAAACTACGCTGTTTAGTTCGAAGTGATTCCTCAACCCTTCAAACATCTCTTCAGATTTTATGATTTTAGTAAATGTCATTAGCAGCAATCAGTCAACACATTTGAATAAGCTTGTTCTTGTGGGACATGTGTACATAGTTCTTCATCATAACATGTCTCAGGATAACCAACACTTGTGGGCTTTAACCTTAGTCATTTATTTAGTAAAACAAAATTAAACCAGGTTCAAAAAAAGTTATGATAATTGCCTATAGTCTGTCTTCTTCTGCTGTTCCCTTTAGTGTTTACTTCCTGTCTGTCTTCTTCCGCTGTTCCCTTTAGTGTTTACTTCCTGTCTGTCTTCTTCTGTTGTTCCCTTTACTGTTTACTTCCTGTCTGTCTTATTCTGCCGTTCCCTTTAGTGTTTACTTCCGGTCTGTCTTCTTCTGCTGTTCTCTTTAGTGTTTACTTCCGGTCTGTATTCTTCTGTTGTTCCCTTTAGTGTTTACTTCCTCTCTGTCTTCTTCTGCTGTTCCCTTTAGTGTTTACTTCCGGTCTGTCTTATTCTGCTGTTCTCTTTAGTGTTTACTTCCGGTCTGTCTTCTTCTGTTGTTCCCTTTAGTGTTTACTTCCGGTCTGTCTTCTTCTGCTGTTCCCTTTAGTGTTTACTTCCTCTCTGTCTTCTTCTGCTGTTCCCTTTAGTGTTTACTTCCTGTCTGTCTTCTTCCGCTGTTCCCTTTAGTGTTTACTTCCTGTCTGTCTTCTTCTGCTGTTCCCTTTAGTGTTTACTTCCTGTCTGTCTTCTTCTGCTGTTCCCTTTAGTGTTTACTTCCTGTCTGTCTTCTTCCGCTGTTCCCTTTAGTGTTTACTTCCTGTCTGTCTTATTCTGCCGTTCCCTTTAGTGTTTACTTCCTGTCTGTCTTCTTCCGCTGTTCCCTTTAGTGTTTACTTCCTGTCTGTCTTATTCTGCCTTTCCCTTTAGTGTTTACTTCCTGTCTGTCTTATTCTGCTGTTCCCTTTAGTGTTTACTTCCTCTCTGTCTTATTCTGCTGTTCCCTTTAGTGTTTACTTCCTGTCTGTCTTATTCTGCTGTTCCCTTTAGTGTTTACTTCCTGTCTGTCTTATTCTGCCGTTCCCTTTAGTGTTTACTTCCTGTCTGTCTTCTTCTGCTGTTCCCTTTAGTGTTTACTTCCTGTCTGTCTTCTTCCGCTGTTCCCTTTAGTGTTTACTTCCTGTCTGTCTTCTTCTGCTGTTCCCTTTAGTGTTAACTTCCTGTCTGTCTTCTTCTGCTGTTCCCTTTAGTGTTTACTTCCCGTCTGTCTTCTTCTGCTGTTCCCTTTAGTGTTTACTTCCCGTCTGTCTTCTTCTGCTGTTCCCTTTAGTGTTTACTTCCTCTCTGTCTTCTTCTGCTGTTCCCTTTAGTGTTTACTTCCCGTCTGTCTTCTTCTGCTGTTCCCTTTAGTGTTTACTTCCCGTCTGTCTTCTTCTGCTGTTCCCTTTAGTGTTTACTTCCTGTCTGTCTTCTTCTGCTATTCCCTTTAGTGTTTACTTCCTGTCTGTCTTCTTCTGCTGTTCCCCGTAACTCAGTACTCAGCTAAGCCGTGAAATAAACGTTTCTAATTTGCTGCTGTCACCCATAATTAGGGCTTAATTTGGGGGCCTAAGGTCTCAGTAGTAAGACAAGCTTGTTTATGAGATTGTAGTGAAAAACGACATGACCCAGTTGTGATGTAATAAATGGGATCAGTATCTGGTTGGTGGCAGTAAAACAGAGCCTCCAGCTGCATTGAGGGAATATGAAATGCTCTGGCCAGCAGCTATGATTAATGAGTCACAGCGGCCCACACATCACCCTAAATACATACATACATACATACATACATACATACATACATACATCCTACATTCACGTATGTTGTGTGTGTTATGTGTTAGCATGTTTTTGGTTTGGTAGATGAGGATGTATGCACACTACAACGCAATGAGGCAGAAGTGTTGGGAGGTCAGAGTGATGAGGCGAAAGATAAAATGACATTAAAATACAACTTTGGTTTATTTATGTACTGTTTTATTTTTAGAAAACTTTCCTTGTATCTTGTCTGCTTTCACTCTTGTGTTGTGTTATTGTGGTCTCGTAGTTTGCAAGTAGTAGCGGTTTGTAATGGTGCTATAATGAGTCCTGAAACCCTTAAATTAGTCAGCATTTTACCACTTCCTGTCCACTGGTCTTGGAGTTGATGTTTTTCTGAAAGTGTTTTTAGTTGTGAGCCTGAAATAAGGTCTGTGGTGAACACAAGCTCAAGAGATTTTAATGTGTTTATGTTCCTTTATAGCCCAACATTAGCCGCCTTTAGCTTAGTGGTGGTGACGTGAAGTCATGTGACCGTGCTGTAGTTCCTTTATAGCCCAACATTAGCCGCCTTTAGCTTAGCGGTGGTGACGTGAAGTCATGTGACCGTGCTGTAGTTCCTTTATAGCCCAACATTAGCCGCCTTTAGCTTAGCGGTGGTGACGTGAAGTCATGTGACCGTGCTGTAGTTCATTTATAGCCCAACATTAGCCGCCTTTAGCTTAGCGGTGGTGACGTGAAGTCATGTGACCGTGCTGTAGTTCCTTTATAGCCCAACATTAGCCTCCTTTAGCTTAGCGGTGGTGACGTGAAGTCATGTGACCGTGCTGTAGTTCCTTTATAGCCCAACATTAGCCACCTTTAGCTTAGCGGTGGTGACGTGAAGTCATGTGACCGTGTTGTAGTTCCTTTATAGCCCAACATTAGCCTCCTTTAGCTTAGCGGTGGTGACGTGAAGTCATGTGACCGTCCTGTAGTTCCTTTATAGCCCAACATTAGCCACCTTTAGCTTAGCGGTGGTGACGTGAAGTCATGTGACCGTGCTGTAGTTCCTTTATAGCCCAACATTAGCTTTTTATTTCTGTCGATTGCATTTATGCTCCAAAATGGTAAAATGGCCTTTTGTCAAAAGAGAGCCTTTGCGATGCTACATTTCCAGTTGACCTACAAAAACACGTGATCACTGCACCACTTTATTTCCTTTTTCATTGCCTGCCTGCTCCCTTAGTTTAGATGTTTTTATGTTTTGTATAAGCTTTAGATTTAATAAAGCTTACGTTGCTTTTTGTTCCTGCTTTCAGATCCTACTGCTTTGAACGCAGGCAAATATAAGCAAGCATCCATCGCTACAGGGAAGAATGTAGAACGCCAAATTAGCATCATTAGAATCATTAATCCTAAACCCTAATTTCTTAATGAGTGGAAACACTATCTGCTGTTGCTGCTAATTTACCATGAGGCGATGAGTTAAATTAATCATATCACACATGTTCAGTGGCGACTGGTCATTAGGGGCACAGCCCCACCTAGTGTCAGCAGAAAGTATTAAAATAATGATTACAACAAAATGCAAAAAATAAAGTAAAATATATATATAATATATTTTAAGATCATGTTTAATCATCTGATTCGTCTCATTGCTGTTTTAGTCTGTGTTCTTCTAATTAGTGTCTACAGTGTGTGCCTATTGAGCTGTTTAGAGCCATGTGGGACAAAACCCGATCCTGCCCCGCCCTCTCACTGTCTAAGTGAACGGTGACTGTAAAAACTACACTGTGCTTGCAGTCAGAGTATTTTCCTATTTAATGTGTGTGGCAAACAATAATGACCATAGGGGCATAGAGCTGCCATCCCCACCATACGTCATCTCACATCATTCAGAGCTGATTGGCTGTAAGTACGTGTGCCGCGAAAAGTGTGGTGTGTGAAGAGCAGGTGAAGAGGAGGAGAGAGACGCGTCCTAAAACCAGGAAGTAAGCTGCGCATGGCTTCCCTCCACAAAAAAAGCAATGAGATTTCTCCATAGGATTTTAGAAAATAGCTCAAAATAAGATCTGTGGAAAACGAACCTGTTAGATAAATGTACGTTTTGTTCAGCCGGATAATATCCACATGTCTACCCTACTTTTATCATTTTCGAATCATAAATCCATCATTTAGATTTATGATAGACTTTTGAAACTACAAGAAGATAAGGAGGACTTTTACAAAAAAGTAATAGAGATTTTTGTCCAGAAGGATAGGCAAATGGACTTCATCTTCAAGTCAAGGTAAGACCGCAATTTTATTGAAAATGGGATCTTACTAAGAGAGAACAATTCAATATTTAAATGATAAAATTAAAAAATTTGGGTATCCTTTTGTTGAACTGTCTGTTTAAAATTAATCGAAGCATCAGACTAAAAAAGCTTTTGAAAATAATATTATATTTTGATTTAGGTCAAAATATAATATTTGTAAACCTGAAGAGTCAGTGCCAGAGCCTCACCAGCCATGAACCTCACTGCAGAAGCTTATAGACGTCTACGTTTTTTGTGCCCCACCACTTTTGTACATATAGAAACGCCACTGCACATGTTGCTCTGCATGTTCAGGCATCACACTACTGTCTTATCTCTCTTCACCATACGGGTATCGGTGCAGTGTATTTGCTGGAGTTTGTCCCTCGGAACGGATGATTCAGTTACATCAGTTTCTGTGTCAAATATGGCCCACATTATGTTCAGGATGCATAACTCAGTTCTCCTGCAGCCTTTGAAAGGGTTTGATTGGTAAAGAGATCGTCAAGGTGGCAAGGTAATACATTTTTCATATTTGCATTTACATTTTACGTAACAATAATGCAATGTGCAGATGGTCATGAGTCATCTTTCATCCTATGTGTTTGGCACCTTTAGTTGCCAAGTTTAGTAAATGATATCTACCCAAGATAATGAAACATGGATTCTGATTTGACCAAGATTATCAACCCATGCAAGAAAATAGAATAAGATAAATTGCTGTTCTTTTGTTAAGTACATCAGAACGTGTTTATGCAAAAGCACCAGTGACGTCTTCATCTTTCTTTAGTTTGACCGTATTCTGAATGTCCTCGAGTTCATCTGTTAGCAATTTAAAGTAGCTCAGGTTCTGCCAACAATGAACAGTTTCTCTGTTTATCGACACCCACATTTTGCATCTCGCGTTTAAATGTAAAGGTACAGAGGGGGGTTGGGGGCAACGGTGAAAATAGACTTTGAGATGTGACCAAAAGTGAATTTCTTTTAAATTAGAATTCAGACTTTAGACTCAGGCCTTTTAAAGAAGATAAAACGATCTGCGTTTATCGGGCATTTTTCTGTCACTTTAAATGTTGTGGCTCAAGGAATTGACGGACAGCATTATCTCCTTACCTTTCCTAAAGGATCGTCCAGTGTATCCTTAAGGGGATAACAAAGGAAGCATTGAAGTTTCTTTCCTATCATCTAGAGAATTAAAACAGCTCTTAGCATTAGAGAGCGACCACAATCTAGATATTTCTCAAAGCCAAACTGACCTCCTGAGGGAAGTTGTTCCAGTGAATGAACAGTAAAAGGTTACCACGTAGGGCGTCAGACGATCTGAGAAGCACAAGAAGATCTTAAAATCAATGCTAACATTTGCCTATAAAGACAAAAAATGACCGACCTTGACGAAGACCCTGAATCTTAGAATAATGACCCTGCATAAAAAAGTGCAGTGTAAAGCTATAGCTATCACGTTTATGTCAAACACATCCTGAAATGTAATAGCTCATGTCAGGGACAGGACAGCGTGTTATGAGAGCTATAAGTCAATACCAGTCCGTCAGACAGCGGCTTCCCTTCCCCTCCTGAATCAGCTGCTGTTTACCTCTCCTCTCAGATGTCCTGTGACAGATCCTGTGTTCTGGATGATTGCATCCAACGGACAGCATGAGGCCAAACAGAAAGCAGGAGCTCACCTCTGCCAGCTCGTGTTGTTCCTGGACTTTTGTCAATTGTTTGCTCATTCATTCAGTTTGTTCAGCTGTTTTTTCAATGCTGCAATATATGGATCCATTCATGGACAAAGCAATGCGGTGATGATGCATTTTTGTATGCAGACCCAGAAATGAACATCTCCCTCAACAAAAACCCAATGGGATTTCTGCATGTGATTGTGGATTATTGCAGAAAATAATCTCTGCGGTAAACAAATGTTTATGATACTTACACGTTTAGCTCAGCAGGATACTCTCCACATATTAACACCACTTTATGATTTCTGAAGTAAAAAGCTATCGAATTAAGGAACTACAGCACGGTCGCATGACTTCACGTCACCACCGCTAAGCTAAAGGTGGCTAATGTTGGGCTATAAAGGAACTACAGCACGGTCGCATGACTTCACGTCACCACCGCTAAGCTAAAGGTGGCTAATGTTGGGCTATAAAGGAACTACAGCACGGTCACATGACTTCACGTCACCACCGCTAAGCTAAAGGCGGCTAATGTTGGGCTATAAAGGAACTACAGCACGGTCACACGACTTCACGTCACCACCGCTAAGCTAAAGGTGGCTAATGTTGGGCTATAAAGGAACTATAGCACGGTCACATGACTTCACGTCACCACCGCTAAGCTAAAGGTGGCTAATGTTGGGCTATAAAGGAACTACAGCACGGTCACATGACTTCACGTCACCACCACTAAGCTAAAGGAGGCTAATGTTGGGCTATGAAGGAACTACAGCACGGTCACATGACTTCACGCTAAGCTAAAGGCGGCTAAAGTTGGACGTGATGTGGTAAAATGCTGACCCGTTCCCGGATTTTAGGACTCGTTATAGCTTATTAAGCTCAATATCTCCAATCAGGAACTTATTTTCCTGATTTATTCAGACACCACATGAAAGCAGCATATGGCAATGTTATTGGAAGAACGTTATTCACATATCTGCCGTGATTCAGATCTTCTCCAATATTCAATGGGTTCTTCATTTGCCCTTGCTACACTCTTCCAAAACATATGGAGCCAGTATTTTCTTTATAATCCTGCAGAAAACATCACTAGAAAAACTTCACTGTAAGAAAGTGTGTTGTTTTGCAGGAATATCTGACGATTATTTGAGAGTAAAAGTGTAGCATGCATGCAGGAAGTGGCTGCATTTACTCTCTGGACTTTTGCATATTTTCATCATTCATCACCTCAACCATAATGTTGCAGGTTAATATAAGTGTATTGTGCCTTTTTCCATCGCTCTATTTTAGTCCTACTTCACTGTTCGGGAACAGTCGCAGCATATTTTGCTATAAATCTGAATAATTCATTCAGCACACACTTACATAATCTCAATTAGAAAACCTTCTATTCATACCAAAAACATTTGCTGATCCATGGAGATGAGCGTGCACACACACACACACACACACACACACACACACACACACACACACACACACACCAACACACACACACAACACACACACACACACACACACACACACACACACCACACACACGCACACGTGACATTACTACAGAAGCATCGTATCTGAATCAGAGCATGAACAATGGTGTCAAAATCTCCTGCGATGAAACAGTTTTCCTCACAGATCGACATGAGTCAGGAGGTGAAGAGTCTGTGTGTGTGTGTGTGTGTGTGTGTGTGTGAGAGTCTGTGTGTGTGTGTGTGTGTGTGTGTGTGTGTGTGTGTGTGTGTGTGTGTGTGTGTGTGTGTGTTGTGTGTGTGTGTTGTGTGTGTGTGCGTGTGAGTTGACTGTGCCATTATACGGTGTTTCCAAACTGTTTTCCATTCATGCTGACAAGGTGATTTATCCATCTGTCACTGATACCCCCCCCCCCCCCCTTTGCTCTCTGATCCTCTGCTTTCAGAAAACAGCACCATACTGTCAATCTTTATTCTCTCTCTCACTTACTTATGGCATTTCATACACACACACACACACACACACACACACACACACACACACACACACACACACACACACACACACACACACCACACACACACACACACACACACACACACACACACACACACACACAGACACACACACACAAACACACCATGCCGTTGGTCGTTATTGCTTCAGTCTTGTGGGGAAATCAATGGCAATGGTTAGCTTTGTTAAATAGAGTTTTACAGAGAGTTCTAGAAAAGTCTAGAGTACATTTGGGAATGCCTCAACTCTCGTCTTGTATTCATCGTCTATTAGATCTTGTACTTGAGTAAAAGTAGAAGTACTCAGATCTTGTACTTGAGTAAAAGTAGAAGTATTCAGATCCTGTACTTGAGTAAAAGTAGAAGTACTCAGATCTTGTACTTGAGTAAAAGTAGAAGAAGTACTCAGATCTTGTACTTGAGTAAAAGTAGAAGTACTCAGATCTTGTACTTGAGTAAAAGTAGAAGTACTCAGATCTTGTACTTCAGTAAAAGTAGAAGTACTCAGATCTTGTACTTTAGTAAAAGTAGAAGTACTCAGATCTTGTACTTCAGTAAAAGTAGAAGTACTCAGGTCTTGTACTTGAGTAAAAGTAGAAGTACTCAGGTCTTGTACTTGAGTAAAAGTAGAAGTACTCAGATCTTGTACTTGAGTAAAAGTACTCAGATCTTGTACTTGAGTAAAGTAGAAGTACTCAGATCTTGTACTTCAGTAAAAGTACTCAGATCTTGTACTTGAGTAAAAGTAGAAGTACTCAGGTCTTGTACTTGAGTAAAAGTAGAAGTACTCAGATCTTGTACTTCAGTAAAAGTAGAAGTACTCAGGTCTTGTACTTGAGTAAAAGTAGAAGTCAGATCTTGTACTTGAGTAAAAGTAAAAGTACTCAGATCTTGTACTTGAGTAAAAGTAAAAGTACTCAGATCTTGTACTTGAGTAAAAGTAGAAGTACTCAGGTCTTGTACTTGAGTAAAAGTAGAAGTACTCAGATCTTGTACTTCAGTAAAAGTAGAAGTACTCAGATCTTGTACTTGAGTAAAAGTAGAAGTACTCAGATCTGGTACTTGAGTAAAAGTAGAAGTACTCAGGTCTTGTACTTGAGTAAAAGTAGAAGTACTCAGATCTTGTACTTGAGTAAAAATAGAAGTACTCAGGTCTTGTACTTGAGTAAAAGTACTCAGATCTTGTACTTGAGTAAAAGTAGAAGTACTCAGGTCTTGTACTTGAGTAAAAGTAGAAGTACTCAGATCTTGTACTTCAGTAAAAGTACTCAGATCTTGTACTTGAGTAAAAGTAGAAGTACTCAGGTCTTGTACTTGAGTAAAAGTAGAAGTACTCAGATCTTGTACTTCAGTAAAAGTAGAAGTACTCAGGTCTTGTACTTGAGTAAAAGTACTCAGATCTTGTACTTGAGTAAAAGTAGAAGTACTCAGGTCTTGTACTTGAGTAAAAGTAGAAGTACTCAGATCTTGTACTTCAGTAAAAGTAGAAGTACTCAGATCTTGTACTTGAGTAAAAGTAGAAGTACTCAGGTCTTGTACTTGAGTAAAAGTAGAAGTACTCAGATCTTGTACTTCAGTAAAAGTAGAAGTACTCAGATCTTGTACTTCAGTAAAAGTAGAAGTACCTCAAACTTGTTCTTAACTACAGTACTTGAGTGTATGTACTTAGTTACTTCCCCCCCTCTGCAATGATCCATGCTGCCGGATGCAGAAGGACATGAAGCCGTGGAGAGGACAACGTGTTGCCCTCTCTCAAATACCTCTCCTCAGTCCACAGGAAACCCCTGACCCCTCTGAGAGAACATGTGAGGGGGCTGTGTATTATATATATCTTAATCTTAATTCCCCTGCTTTCACCCCCGCTGCTCTTTCTGCTGCGCTCTCACAGAACAAGTGTTTTCTGAAGCCTTCAACTTTCCCCATAAAAGCCTCTCCTTCCTGCTCCGGAATGCAGAGGAGCTTCGACTCCATGGAGGACACGAAGGAGTGGTTAGAAGTTTCTGTTTTAAACATGTCTTCATGTTGCTGAATCTGTGCAGTGTTTTTCACACAGAGGAAAACCCTTTGAAACACACAAGCTAAGGACGACTGCAGAGAGTGTTAATGATCTTATTGACACACACACACACACACACACACACACACACCCACACACACACACACACACACACACACACACACACACACACACACACACACGCATGCAGAGGACATGCAGTTCCTGTTAAGGGTGGATTTTAATGATGTGGAAACATGGAAACCGTGCTGTTTGCTTTTTGTTAGTTAGATAGATAGATATAGATAGAGATATATATAGATAGATATAGATATAGATATATAGATATATAGATAGATATAGATATATAGATATATATATAGATAGATAGATATAGATATAGATATAGATATATAGATATATAGATAGATAGATATAGATAGATAGATGTAGATATATAGATATAGATAGATAGAAAGATAGATATAGATATATAGATATAGATATAGATAGATATAGATATAGATATAGATATATAGATAGAAACTTTATCGATCCCAACTTGGGAAATGTTTGCGTTGCAGCAACCACCGTTAAAACCTCTTCAGCTTGTGTTAACCACAGACCTTGTTTTACAGAACAAGGGAATCAAAAGTGGGTAAAAACCTGACTCATGTCTGGGTTTCAGATCTGACTCCTGCTCCTCAGGAGATCAGAGACTTAAATAACGGTGGCGTCCATCTCCAGTTTCCTCAGGTAATAACAGAACAGGTTTCCTCTTTCCTTCTCCTTTAGGAAAACGCTACCCCCGACTTTCACTGATCTTCCTCGGCTGCAGAGGTGGAGGAAGTTCTTACTATGTCAAAGTAGCATTACTACATTTACAAAGACTCTGTTAGAAGTAAAGTACACGTTCTAAAGTACCAAAAAGTTGGCATTAACTTAAACTTCTCTACATTTCATCACCGCTGGAGACAACGTGTGAAAGTCTCTCTTCAGTGAATGTGGAGGGATTTGTCATGGCGCTGATAAACTGACAAATAAACCATATTTCAGGTAAATTCTCGTGTTGTTTTCAGGTGTGTTTCCTGTGTGAGTCGCTGCCCTTATCTTTACAAGGCTCATCCTCCTTTTCTCAAGGTCTCTGTGTGTAGGTACAGACCAGTTATAGGTTGTTTTTAACAGTAGACTGAACACGACCGTATCTCACCCACAATCTTTAGGTGGAAAATATCTGCACTGATAATCAAACGGGACATAAATCTGGAGTCTCGCTGAACTGTAGCAGCAATACAGTTTGACCTTAAGGGGGGTCGGGTGGACTTCTGAGGCTAAATGAGGACGGGACAAAGAGCTAAGGATAAGATTATGTTGTTTTTTTTTAACATCTGAAACACACTTAGCATATGTATTCGGAAAACATCATAAAATGTCATTAAAAAAGGTTGAAAAGAGTCATTAAAATCAATGGAAAGTGGCTGAATATGTTTGGTTTTGGTTCAAAAAGGAGGTTACGAGGATACATGGAGGATTTAATGATCCACAGAATTGGGTGTTTTGACAAGGTAGGAGTGTTAATGTAGAAATCTCTTTCAGACAAAATGTGTGTGTGTTTGGACACACTTATTTCACGTGACATATGCATGAGGTCTGACTGAGAGTAGATTAAGGGAGATGTCTTTAAGAGTTGTTACGCCCCACCCTTACAATGGCAACATATTAAGGCGACCCTGATCTGAGTATCAACATGTCAGAGTAATGTAACCTGACTACTTCCTGTTACTTTTGGGTAACCTGAATATCAAATGCAATGCAGATAAATCCAAGAGACCAGACGTATCAATAAGACGTTTTGAACTGAAGAGTATCAAGTGAGAAATCAGAACAATGTGACCGTAGAAGTTGGCATTGCACATAAACACACATCAGAGAATGACAAAAGCGCTTTGACAATTGAATACAGTTTCCATTTCGATTGACATTCTGGTGTGCATTAACAGGCCCAACATTAACACTTTTAATGGTGTGGAGAAAAAGTGTATATATCCCAACAAACAGCCGCATCACGACACAGATAAGACGAGTTTATCATCCATCATCAGACCTCCACCGGGACATGAACCTGGAGTCTCTCGCTGAACTGTAGCGGCAATACAGTTTGACCTTAAGGGGGGGCCGGGTGGACTTCTGAGGCTAAATGAGGACGGGACTAAGAGCTAAGGATAATGTTGTTGTTTTAACATCTTAACCACGTTAAGAATATGTATTTCTGAAAACATCATGAATGTCATTCGAATAGGTTGAAAAGAGTCAATTAAAAGAATAAATATGTTGGTGGTTAATGGAGGATGTAATGATCCACAGAACTGGGTGTTGCAGATAAATCCAAGAGAACAGACGTATCGATAAGACGTGTTTAACTGAAGTGTGTCATGTAGGAACTCAGAGCATGTGACCTTAGAGTGTGTGATGGATTGTACTCTCACAAGGACACGTCGACGTTTGCTGTGGAAATCAGAAACACATCAAATCAAATCAAGTTGTATTTATAGAGCACATTTATAAACGATGTCTGGTGGAGCCAAAGTTCTGTACATATAATAAGATTAGCCTACAGTAGAGACACTTTACAGCAAATACAACAACACAGACCCTCTGTCCTTAGACCCTCTGTCCTTAGACCCTCTGTCCTTAGACCCTCTGTCCTTAGACCATCTGTCCTCAGACCCTCTGTCCTCAGACCCTCTGTCCTCAGACCCTCTGTCCTCAGACCCTCTTCTACCTCAGACCCTCTGTCCTTAGACCCTCTGTCCTCAGACCCTCTGTCCTTAGACCCTCTGTCCTCAGACCCTCTGTCCTCAGACCCTCTGTCCTCAGACCCTCTGTCCTCAGACCCTCTGTCCTCAGACCCTCTGTCCTCAGACCCTCTGTCCTTAGACCCTCTGTCCTCAGACCCTCTGTCCTCAGACCCTCTGTCCTTAGACCCTCTGTCCTTAGACCCTCTGTCCTTAGACCCTCTGTCCTCAGACCCTCTGTCCTCAGACCCTCTGTCCTCAGACCCTCTGTCCTTAGACCCTCTGTCCTTAGACCCTCTGTCCTCAGACCCTCTGTCCTTAGACCCTCTGTCCTCAGACCCTCTGTCCTTAGACCCTCTGTCCTCAGACCCTCTGTCCTCAGACCCTCTATCCTTAGACCCTCTGTCCTCAGACCCTCTATGCTTAGACCCTCTGTCCTTAGACCCTCTGTCCTCAGACCCTCTGTCCTTAGACTCTCAGTCCTTAGACCCTCAGTCCTTAGACCCTCTGTCCTTAGACCCTCTGTCCTTAGACCCTCTGTCCTCAGACCCTCTGTCCTTAGACCCTGTCCTCAGACCCTCTGTCCTCAGACCCTTTGTCCTTAGACCCTCTGTCCTCAGACCCTCTGTCCTTAGACCCTCTGTCCTCAGACCCTCTGTCCTCAGACCCTCTATCCTTAGACCCTCTGTCCTCAGATCCTCTATGCTTAGACCCTCGTCCTTAGACCTCTGTCCTCAACCCTCTGTCCTAACTCTCAGTCCTTAGACCCTCAGTCCTTAGACCCTCTGTCCTTAGACCCTGTCCTTAGACCCTCTGTCCTC